>NC_068389.1:26667646-26692646 GCF_023724105.1 Carassius gibelio | reverse complement strand
TTAGTTCATTATGTGTCAACCCCATGAAACCCCCACGAAGCCCCTTTAATTAACCCTTTCTCCTCTCAGGGTCTCAGCTCTCTGCTCAATGGATTCCTTCTGATGGAGTCTGAGGCTGTTTCTCATCTGTTTGGCGTACGATCTGTGTTACTGGCTGCGACTCTGACAGGAAGTGAGAAGCAGATTGTGTCCTCGCTGTGGCACTGTAAATCTCCCTCGGGGAAGAAACAAAAACAAGCAGGGAATCATGGGAAGTGGCTCACCGGGGCCTGGAGAGCGCTGTCCTCGCGGTCGATGCTGCCCCTCGAGTTCCTCGACTCCGGCTTCTGAACACAGACACAACCATTACTCAAACATATGCATTAATTAATAAATCAGTCATCAGTCACTCATCACATGACTGGATTAAAAGCACAATCACATCAAAAACAACAAAACTGAAACTTTTCAATGTTTTTTCAAGTTAGAAAAGCTATATTTATTACTATTGCTATATTTAATAGTGATTTTAGATTTTGCCAAATTATTGTTTATTATTAGTAATAGATGTGTATAACAAAGTTATTGCATGTTTATTATAATATGATATATGATTAAAAAATCTAGAAAAATATTGAAACTTTTTTTAAAGACTATATTAATTTGCATGAATTTATTTTCAAAGCTTGGAAATCACAATTTAAAAATGTTAAAAAGTTTTTCACACATAAAATACAAATATGCATATATATCCAAACACAGAAAAATAATAATACATTTTTTTAATATTTAAATATCTGTAATTTTATAAATATTTAAAACATTTTTGAAAATGTAAATATTTTTCACAGAATTTTTAGTGACCTTTGAAGATTATATTAATTATATATTTTTTAATAATAACAATAATAATAAACAATTTAATATTTATTTTATTACCAGCAATTTTTAATTAATAGCTTTTTTTTTTCTTTTTTTTTTTTTTTGCATTTTCACTCTAACAATTTGAATGACTTTTAAAAATGATATTAATTTGCATTAATTTCCCAATTTTAAACTCCCCTGGCAAGTCTACTTTCTCATCTGACAGATCGCAAGATGTCTCAGACCACAATGAAGGAGTGACAAACTTCTTGCTCAACAAAGCCTCTACAAAAATAACTTCCCAACCCCAGATCATCCCTCTCTATGGAAGTCCAGTTACCGTCTTTCCGAAGCAGAACTTGAAGAGATGCATCCTGTGAGCGGAGCGTCCGAGGGATCGTGAGCGCGCCGCGGCGAGGAAAGAGCCAGTTGTGTGTGTTTCCATGAGAGATGTGAGTCTGTCTGCAGAAACTCACAGCTCTCTCTCTCTCTCTGTGCCTGGTTTTCCTCTCTCAGACTCCCTCACATGTCTTTTCCTGTCGGTCTGTCCTCTCTTTCACATCCCACGCTTCCCTTTCCTCCCACTGGTTTTACACAAGCAGAAAAGCTCCTGGTATGTGCTGCTGAGCTCTGATAAACACTGATCTCACTCACACAACACAGGCTGCTCCAACAGCAACAATAATACACTAATGTGAAGTATGCACATTTTTATGCATGGAAAACCCAGATGAATGTCTGAATTTGCCAAGAATCAAACTGCATGGAACACTGTATCCCACAATGCACTGCGCTCGATTTGACTTTCCATTTCCAGTGCAATGAATGAAGCGTGAGTGATAGCAGTCACATTTTTTGCTTCTTGCATCTTACTTTCTTTTGCAGACTGTTGTATAATAAGACTTTTTTTAATGCAAACCTTTATGCAAAAGCTCTAGAGTCTATTGAATTTATTTTGACAGATGATGTTAATCCAAGCAACTCAAAACAAGCATTTCTAGAATGTAAAAGCATTTCTAATTTTCATTTAGTTTAGTTCTAGTACTTGATGTACTAAAATAACAAACTAAAACTGAAAAATATAAATAAATAAATAAATATATATATATATATATATATATATATATATATATGAATATTTTTTTTTATTAAAATAAAAACTAATTCAAAATATTAATATAAAATTACCTCAATGGTTCTAAAATAACTAAATAAATAAACGTAATTACTGAACTATGCAACAACCCGTTAATATATAAACCATTTATTCATTGAATATTCAGTAGAAATAATTATATTTGAATGTGTTCCATTTTTGTTTATAGAATAAATAATATATATTATATATATTTTTTTTGTTTATTTTTTTATAGATTTAGTCAAATTGCTATCAGTGTTCACTCCAGAATCAGACTCAATCTGATTCTTTTCTTTTGAGAGGAGTATTTGTTTTCATCAATCAGAGGAAGCAGAAGCTTACACTTCTCAGAACGGCTCAAACCACACACTTTCCACCGATTCCCAGCAGCCTTCACTGCCAAACCAAACGCCCCTCAGCGGCCGCACAACTTTCCCCAATCTGACCTGACAACAATCCTCAAATCTACAGACAACATCATTTTAAGTGTCAATTAAACACCTCTCTCTCGGCTCACAGGAAACTGTTCTGAGCAACATCTCACCAGCATTCCCACATTACTATAAATATGAGGCCTAAAATATCATCTGGAAATAAACAGCTTGAGAAACTCAGGAGGGGTTTGGCAGAGATGAACGTGACCGATAAAAGAGTTTGGAAGTGCTCACAGATTTACAGCTTTGTTTTCAGGACTGAATCTGGGAGATCAGGACTTCTTCTTCGTTTTATTCCCTTTCTTCCTCCGAGCAACAACAACAACGACGACAGAGTCAGATGTGACCGCAAACACACTCGGAGAAACCAACAAGCCAAACAACTCATTTCATCAGAAACTCATTTTTAATAGTCATTTTCACATTTATTTGAATTTTTGTATTATTCTTTAAAGAATATATATATAATAATGTTATTGCATTTTTTATTATAAATATTTATTAGATATTCTATAAAAAATATAAGTTAAATACAAATTATAATTATTATTATAAACTGCATAATACACAATTATATAATATTCTAGAAATACTGTTATATACGTATTTAAATATACACACAAACACACTATATATATATATATATATATATATATATATATATATATATATAAAGTCATGGAAATGTCAAGAATGAAATTAAAACTTTACTTTGACATTTCCATGACTTTTTAAGATTATATTAATTTGATATTTAATTTAATCTTTAATCCAGGTTTGAAAATCAATTACGAGGTTTTCACATATAATATTACTACTACTACTAATTAATAATAATAATAATAATAATAAAAATATTTAGAAAGATTTAATATTTGTATATCTGTTATATTTTATTAATATTTAATGCTATTTTTCATAAATATATTTAATATATCAAATAAATATTTATAAAACGTATTTAATAATTTATTTAATACTTTATTTCTTCTTTTTACTCTAGAAACTTCCATGACTTTTTAAGAATAAACTAATTTGAATTAATTTGAACATTTCAATGTTTTCACATATATTACTAAAAATAATTTATACTATTTTAATATTTGTATATCTGTAATATTTTATTAAGGTTTATTTTATAATTAAATATGTATTTTTTTGTAACTTTATTTGAAAGGTTTTAGTTTAAATGATTGTTGGCTTCTGTTGTGTGAGTACCAGGAAGCTCTCCTCCTGCTGGAGCCATCTCTGGTCCTCCTCCATCTGCTGCTGCTGCTTGATGAGTGTCTCCTCCATCAGGTGACTCCGCCCCAGAGCGCCCCCATCCTGACACACACACACACACACACACACGCAGCAGCAGTTATAACAGCGTTCCTCCGCTCAGTCACTCACAGGCGTCCCGGTCTCTTCACTCACCTCCATGTTTGGGGACCACACTGGCACTTCCTGTCTGTGATGGTTCCATGTTTCATGCGGGTCGAGGACGGAGGCTTGCGGCGGGAATCCCGAACCGGGCAGGTGTGCGCCAGGATATCCAGACCCCTTGACAAAAGGACAAGACATGGATTTCAATGATTTCAATCATTTAGAACATGCTCCAAAATACCCCGGTAAAAGCTGTAAAAATAAATAAATAAATAAACAAATAAAACAGTGAAAGTCTTCAAAATTCAATAAACTATACTGTGGCAATCAGTATTATTTATTTATTATTTCAAGACACAGTTTTTCTTAATGTTTTTATATTTTTCAGTTCGCATTTTAAACTTAGTTTAATTTTAATTAATGTTGTTAGGCACTTTTATTATTTTTATTAGCTTTATTTGTATATTTATATTTGTATTTGTTTAATTTATTTTATTTGAATGTTATTTTTTATTTCCAATACATTTTTATACTTACTTTCAGAACTTAAACTTATTTCAATGTTTTATCTAATATTTATATTTTATTATATTTCAACGTTGATTTAGCTTTTATTATTATATTTTAAGTTTTAATTTTCATTTTGGTTTAATTAAAAAAGCAATTTTAGTACTTAGAACTTATTTCATTTTCATTACATTTTTATATTTTAAGTTTTCTTTTTTTTCAATTTCAGTTTCTTTTTAAATTTGCAGTTACTGCTTTTAGTAATTATTTAAACTTATTTCAGCTAGTATTTTTCCATCTATTATTTATTTCAGCATTGAATTAGCTTTTATATTTTCAACTTTCATTTCATAATTGTATGTTCTTTTACCATTTTTTTTATTATATTTAACATATTTAAATTTAGTTTTAATTTCTTTTCAACATTTTTACACATTTTAATACATGCACACAACATAAATTATTTTAGTTAGTTCTTCAGTTAATGTTAAATTTTATTTCAGCTTTTTAAAATTACTATTAGCAATATTATATACCATTCAATACTGTACCATTGTATTTGATCCTTCCCTAATTCCTTTTATGCTCATAAATGTTGCATTGTGTAACTAAAATGTGTTGTGAAAGTGATTTCAGTTCAACTTTAAGACCCCCGGAGCGTCTCGGACCCCTTGCTCTTCCTCTCATAATGTCTAACAAACACCCCGATACAAAAATAACAGGCACTTTGAGCACAAAAGCCTTTTAAGGCATAAAGACAGAGCGGCGATAAGAGCAGCGGTGTGTGTGAGTGTGTGTGTGTGTGTGTGTGTGAGCTGAAGGAATGCATCTGGACTCAACAATAGCAGCATCTTTAAAGAGCTCACAGGAAATGCCTGCTGTCAGAGACGCTCCGAGAGACTCAGAGCAGATGATTGAACTGAACACTGCAGTAAATCAGACACAAGTGTGTGCTTCGTCAACTGTGACTGATCTGATAAATGTTTTATGTCCAGATAGTTTGGGAGATTCATTGTTTGGCTACAGCAATCAGTTTGTCCATATGGTAAGATTATACAGTTTTATTATGATCATTATCATTACTAATAAATATATTTCAAATTTATTATTATTTCAATAAAAATATTTATTAATTATAAATTAACAATAAAATAAAAAATTAAGTAATATTGCTATTTCAATAATACTATAATACTCTAAAACAACAAAACATAAACTAATACAGTAATTATTATTATTTAAATAATTACAAAAATTATTTCTGTTTTAATTATATTCAAATTATATAAACCAATCGATAAGAATATATTACTATTAATAATAATACTATTGGACTGTAAAAAAAAAAAAATAAAAAAAAAAAAAATATATATATATATATATATATATTATGCTAAAATAATAATAATAATAGGCATAATAATTAAAATTACAATACTTATATGAGCGGCTGCTTGATTTCTCTGCTTTCAAACATTAAAACTATAGAGAAAATACTGAAGTGGAAAACTTCTCGGAGACCTTAAATCTCCTCTTTTTTGCCAAAAGATTTCAACTAAACAAATCTAATGACAAACATAAAAACATGTTCGCATCTTCAACTTCAGGTTATCAGGCTGGAAAATACAGAAATCTGTATAAATACATAAGGTCCACATTATACTGCATTAATAAACATTATATATGCATTATACCTTGAGAAACGCTGATGGCTAAAAAGTTGGTTCACTAAATAAATGAATAAACAAGCTTCACTGCATCTCAACATATAGGTGTGCATTTATATTCTGATGTATTATTTGTGTGTTTGTGTGCTAGTGAAGTTACCTGATAATGATTGTGCTGACCGGAGTGTTGTGGACTTGGGAAATAGCCATCACTGGATCGAGGACTCGGGTAACCCGGTCTACTGGGCTGTGGAGAGAAAACCAAAAACACTGATTGAAACAGACTAAACACGTACACATACACTCCATCCAGACCTGATCAGGGCCAGAGGTCTTTCCAAACACATGGTCTGATACACAAAACAGCTGTTTGCCATCCTTCACATCTGATGTGGATGGAGATCTGACCTTAGGAGGCGCTTCGTCTGAGTTCCCAGCGTCCCAGGACACGGTGACCTGTCTCCTCATCTCCATACGGAAACGCTCCTCCTGCTGGGCCTTCTCCTCGTCCAGGATAGTGCTGCAGAGACAGACACAGCCAGAATGAGTCCATGCCATGTGCATCTGACAAACACATGTCTGGGCTTCTGATTTTCTTTTTTTGTTTTTGTTTTTTGAAGCTAGAGCTAAAAGAAAAAGAAAAGCAAATGATGCACATTAGGTGTGTAATTAATGCTTTACATGTGTATCACAAGCCATTTAAGTCTATTTCTTTTCTTTATCAATGGCACACAGACCTAGTAAAAATGCAACTGTATAGCCAACATTTAAAGTGCTGAAATGCACCATTAAGTTGTTAATAAACAGCCTTGCATCTAGCAAAAAAAAAAAAAAAAAATTATATATATATCTTTATATTTTTGCTAGATGCAAGGCTGTTTATTAACAATTTAATGGTGCATTTCAGCATTTAAAAATAATTGTTTTGCAAAAATAATTGCTAATATTACCTCATTGATGATGCGGAGTTATCAAAAAAATGTTCCAGCAAATACAGTTTTTCATAAAATAAGATCAATTTAGATATATGTATCAGCTATAAGGCACTTATCGAAATAACAAAATCACTCGAGTGTCAAAAGTTCAAAATATGTAGCATTCAAAATATGTGATTTAACTTATTATCAACAATAGAAGTGGTAAAATATGTTCATATACTCCATTTAATGTCAAAGAATCATTGTCAAGGAATTTGTCTTGGTGTCAGGAGCTTCCAGGACAGACATAATTCGAATTTAAGAATATAAAGTGAAATAAAACACAAAAAAATAAGAGAACAGACAATAAATAAAAATATGGTAATACAATAAATAGTTAAAACTCAATAGGCAGAACTGTGAATGTGCATACGTGCTATTTTCAGATAAAAAATGTTTTTTTACAGATGTTGAGTCCTGAGATGTCATGTCTCGTTCAGACTGAATGTGTCCTGAAGGGAAAAGCTGTTCTTGTGTGACATGCTACAGTAAAAAACAAAACACTATTTTTTGAGTTAACAGCACAAAACTAGTAAGAAACACGTTTTGGATTTTGTTCAGCTAATATGAAGCAGGGCAGTGAAGGATAAAAGGTTCAACCAAAAGAGTTGGTGTCATCCCTGAAGCTAAACGGAGACCTCTAGTGTCAGAAGCAGAGCACTGAGATGCTGTTTTCTGACCTGAGCTGTGTCTTGAGCTCGGTGAAGCGCGGCCGTTTGCTGGGGTCGTACGCCCAGCATTTGGTCATCAGGCTGTAGAGGGTCGGAGGGCAGTTCAGGGGCATCGCTAACCTCTCGCCGTTCTCTATCCGCCCGATCACGTCATTATTCTTCACACCCTGGAAGGGCTTGATGCCGAACATGAGGATCTCCCACATACACACACCTGAGAGAGAGGAGAAACCTGCCTCAGTGATCACAGATACACACAGGACTTCAGTGCTGCGCTGGGTCTTTGAGAAATCGAAAGGTTACTCAATAAAAAAAATACAATAAATAAATCATTACAGAACAATATATGAAATATTGGTTATATTATATAATATAAAAACAAATAATTATTATTATTATATTATCTTTTTTTACCAGAGCTGATTTCCTGTCTAATCTCATTCTAAATAAAGGCAAAAGATGCCCGAAATGTTTTTTCAATGGAAGTATTGTGCCTCACACACCCGAATCATTCATAGGTGTGTAGAAAAAAAGTCTATTATAATATTCCAATAATAAAATTAAATATTTTATATATAAATATTAAATGTTTCTATTTATAAAGAAAACACTACCCCCCAAAAAATATATTTTATTTTATTTGCAATGTTTCAATTAAACTTTTACCTGAACGTGAGGAAGCTCGCCTGATCAAGACGTTGCATATATATATATATATATATATATATATATATATATATCTATATATATATATATATATATATATATATATATATATTATGTGTGTGTGATGATGACATCTTAAGACGGTTGCAGGATTTATATGTAAACATTAATGTTATTTATATATCTTAATAAGCTTAATTTCCCATACATATTTCCTTATTTCTTTATTGTCCATTTGTAGAATTTGTTGTTTAATTTTTGTTTGTATGTAGTTGCTATTGTTTTTTCTATTTTGTTACTTTTTTTTTTCTTCCTCTAGTTTTTTTGGCCTAATAACTTCAGGCAAAGGAACTACCAATGAAAACTAGCCTTTGGGCTCATTTGGGTACACTTGCATTCACAAATGTAAATTTTTTTTAATGCACACTGTCCCCTTTCTTTTAATAAATAAATAAACAAAACTTTTCTAAAATAAAAATCTAAAAAGGTTTCATATTTTATTATTAAACTGTAAAATTCAACAAAATAATACTCAATAATAATAATAATAATAATAATAATAATAATACATCACTCTAAATGTGTTTCCAATAAAACTGAAATAGTATTAAAGCACAGAAAGATGGCGTTGATGGTGTATGTTGATGGATTCACACTGTAAGAATCTCGTAACATGAAACATTCATCCTCCAGTTTCTCAGAGTAAAAAAGGTTATGCACTCACCAAACATCCAGACGTCGCTGGCCGAGGTAAACCGACGGAAGTTTATGGATTCAGGAGCCATCCATTTGATCGGCAGTTTCCCTTTAGAAGCTGGAAAACACACACCGCTGTTCACACACTATCACCAAACCAAACACACCTTCACTATCCAGCAGAGGACGCCAGGGCTAACATTTCTGCATTCATTACAACATTTCCCAGCAGCTTTAATCAGCCTCTAAAATCCAAGAAGTGCTATAATGAGACTCGCACATGCATATGAATTAAATGATGTTGTATTTTAGTGGATTGCTTGTTAAACCGCAAACAGAAGTGCAGTGTGATATACCTTTATAATAGGAACTGTCCTCCATGTATCTGGAAAGACCGAAATCACCAAGTTTCACACAATCCATGGAAGACACCAACACGTTCCTGGCAGCGATGTCCCTGCGCAAAGCACACATTCACCTCAGAAAACAGATGAAAGCCTGATTTGAGCTTGTGGAGATCTCCAAACTTCAGTCACCTGTGCACGAAGCGTTTGACCTCCAGGTACGCCAGCGCTGTGCTCAGCTGGTAGGAGAACAGAATCAGCGCCGACAGATCGAGGTTGTACTTCCTTATTTGCAAGAATGACCTCAGCTAAAAAGGAATCAAACAGTTCTCAATGGAGATTTTTCAGATGATTTTATAGTGAGTATAACATAAAAAGCACTGGCGCGGCCAAAGCCATTAAATATTTTATTGCCTTGATATCATTTGAAAGCTTAAAAAAAAGTCAAAAATTCATTCTGTGAAAAGCATTTTGAAACCAGGACATTGCTTTACCGTGGAAGTCGTACTTAAATATCTTAAGTGGTAGGTGTCAAGTGTCATGTTACAAAACTTATTACGGTATTTTAAAATCAAAACTTTTTATAATTTTGACAAAATACACATCATTGGAAAGGTCTGAGTATCAAAATTCCACATTTGAGGTTATTTTGTGATATTGACAGAGAAATATAGACATTTCTGACAGAAAAATGATTAAATAATAAATCTCAATGGAGTTTGGGTGTCACCCAGTGGCTGTTTGTGGTATAACACCCCAAGCTAAATCTCACAGGAATCTCAATTTTTGTAAGATCAACTTCAAATTTGGAGCGACAAAAGGCTTAATTGTATGGCAGTCTTAGAGTAAAACTGTTATGAAAACAAACATTAAACTTTATTTTTTACAGTAAATTTTGACTTCTATAATTTTTAAAAACTTTTTTAGATGGTTCCATTTTTACAATAATATGCAGATTTTTTTTTTTTTTTTTCTTTTTTTTTTAAAGAGTCCAACCTTAGGTCTGTATTTAAAAGAGTAATAACAATTTAAATTCGGATAGTGCACTTCCAAGTCTATGTTCAAAAAGAAGGGGGGGGGGGGTGACAGCTATGGGGTTAAAACTCTGTCTGACCTCTCCAAGCGTGCACAGCTCCATGATGATCCAGACGGGATTTTCAGTGATTATTCCAATCAACTTCACAATGTGTGGATGGTCAAACTGCCGCATTGTCACTGTCAAACGTAAAATCACACAAGCTGAACACAATATTCTCACTTCACCACACTTTTGCAAAATACGTCTGGTGTTGTGGGATTCTGACTTCTCTGTAAATGTGTGTTAATGTGGTAGTAGAGACTTCCTCATATTCAACTTAAAAATAAATAAATAAAATAACATTTTTAATGTAATCGGGCTATCAGGAGTCAGATGAAACAAAGGAAACTTCCCACAGCAGATTTGCATGAGCTCAGACGGATTCTGTGGTGATGTACTGTAGGTCACTAGTGTGTACTCTTGATACTCACGAGCTTCCTGCAGAAACTTCTCACGCACGCTGTCTGAAGTGCAGTTCTTACACGTCTTGATGGCCACTGATAATGATGGATTCTCCTGTCAGGTAGAGCACATGCTTCACGTCAAACACACGCAACTCAAAAACTATGTGAATCAATCCTGGAAGACGACAAATTAAAAGTACATAGTAGCAAATCAGTGTGTTCACAAACAGAGACGTTTTAGTTGGTTTGAGCAGCTTAGTAAAGAGCAGTAGGGAATCGGTCATAAAATACATATGGAACATCTTGAAAAGTTATTATACATATTATAACACTTATTAAAACATTTTGTATATCATAAATACAGTTTATAACCTGCTTATCTGTAACATAATAGCATAAAACATATATACAAATTTAAACGACAACAACATTTAATTGCTAAAATGAATTAAAATAGACTTATTTGGAAGAAAAAAAGATTTAGCCTGAATTAAGACCTCACTCAGCAGTAAACTTAGATATTATATAAACATATGTATTATAAAAAAATGGATATTCCATATAAACTGTATTCCATAAATGTAAGAAAAATATTTATTCTTTGCTATATAAAATACACACACACACATAATTTTAATAAATGTAACAAAAATATTTGCTTGATTAATAGAGAGCTAGTTTGGGACCAAATGTTAGAATGTATTAACAAATAATCAATATTATATAAACTTCTATATTACCGGTATATACAATTATTATTATAATTTTTTTCTAAGAATATTTTCCATAAATGTAAGAAAAATATTTGCTGGATCAATAGAGAACTAATTTAGGACCCAATGTTTAAAATGACCAAAAGTATAAAAAATGCTGTTACATAAAATTATATAAAATATGTATTTTAAATTATACTTCTTAACCTCAACATCTTGATTATTTTCCCAAAAACATTTATAATAGGGTTTTAAGGTTAAGCTTAATGAATGCAGTCAGATCTAATCTAACTACTGTATGCTAAATAATACTTTTGTAACATGGGATTCTGATATGAATTGATTTTTTTTTTTTTTACAAAAAATCTAAAAGGGCCACCAGCTGGCACACTTTATTCGTGACGAATAAACAGTCTTTGTTTCATTCATATGTCTGTGGACTGTGTGGATGATGAATCTGTTGTTTACCGGACTGATGTAAACCCCTTGGTGGACATCACCAAACTGACCCTCGCCGATACACCGTCCCAACTCGATTCTGTCCCGCTGGATCTCATAGTCCTGAGCTACAGTTACAAAACACAAGAAGCCAACCGTCACACACCTGAAGCTCAGCAAACAGAGGAATCCACAAACTACAAACTAAACATCACATAAGTTCAGAAGAGCCGCATGCTGCACGCGAGATCAACAAACGTTTACTGAACGCAGAGCTCAGCCATTTATCTTATCGCTTGATAGTCGCCAGTTGCAAGTTTAGAAACACTGAGGTCATGAACAGACGAGCTCAGTCAGGGTGGACGCCATATTTAATTGGCCATGAATGAAGACGATGGACAGAAGGACAGTCACTAGATGATGAAAAACTGGCTATGAGAAACCTAAAAAACTGAGAGGAACAAACTGCACACATATGCCAGAATCATTTTCATTTGTCATAATAAATATGAAGTCCACTCTGACTTATGTACATAACCTGTACTGAGATAAGTCTTCAATAAAGTCCTAAATGTTCTGTAAAATCACGATACTGCAAACTAAAAAACGTAAAATAATAAATGCACAATTAATTTGTAAATGTTTATTTATTTATTTGATTTAATGCTGAATATCAACGTAAAAAAACTTTTAAAACCTCAAAAAAAAAAAATGCAAACAAACAAACAAACAGATTATTTGGAAAATATAAATGAGCAAAACAAAAATAATAATATATTGTTTGGCTACATATCAGTGACTTCTGCAGGTTTTCAGTTATACAAAGTATTTAACATCAATGAGATATTATTAATAATGATATTACAAGTTGGTATAAAATAAATGATACGCAATAATAATACAAAGTTGCTTGATAATAATATAATGCCTTAAAGATGCTGTGTGACACACAATACTTTTTTATTTATCTCATAGCTTCTGTAAGTTAGATCGTAGCACTAATAATGTCAAGTCAAGGGTTAGATTCCCATGAAATGCATAAAAATGACTTTATGAAACCTGCATTAGTCTGTGATATGAGGACGAACCTGCTTCTAACACAAGCACACAGCAAAACTGAGACAGAGACAGAGAAACAGAAAAGAAAGAGAGAAACACACAAACAGAGGGATGGCGTTACCTGCGTCTAATCCATAGCATTCGGCTGGTTGTTAAAGAGAAAAGTCAGAGATTGGGCTTTTAGATCAGAATTAAAGCTCAGGATGAGAGGGAGAGAAACAGTGGGATGAGATGTGGAGAGCTGTACACACTTATCAATGACAGACATGTCAAACAATCCCCACAGAGCTGCTAGAAAACCTCTGCATTCAGCAGATTATTAAAATGCCCTGTACAATGAGCAATAAATTAAAAAAAAACTATCTCAGCGACCTGAAACTGCCGTTAACAAAATGACAAAAATCAAATCCTGATTTGAAAAGCATTTAAAAGCATAAAAGACAAAAAAAGCATTTTTCAGTTAATTTACATATAAAGAAAGCAACTAAGAAATTATGAAAAAAAAGCAATTTAATAGGAAATCAAGTTTATTTTTGTACCCAACTTGCAGATATCTTTTTTTTATTTTAATCAGAAACATCACTGAATATTGATACATTTCTCCAAAACATAACTTATTTGATGTCATTTTGCATCTCATTTAAATGTATCTTTATTTAAGAATGTTTAGATATTTGTACTGAAAATAAAACAAGACAAAAAAAATTATAAAGAAAGTCACTTTTTGCAGTAAAGGAGCAAAAGAGCAATACAAATAGTATATATATGACTCATGCAGTACATTTATGGTCATCTGAAGGCAGATGGTAGCGTTATGTGATCACAAAAAAAGTTAATGTAAATGTTTGGCTTTAGAAGACTTTTAATTAAGTGCATGAATTTTTTTGTTCTTTATCAGAATGTTACATTTGAATGCTTTCTGAACATTCTAAAAGTAGCCACATTTAAAAATGTCAGACGGATGCCCAACCAAAACGTTTCAGTAAAAAAGTTCCATGAGCAATGCATGAAAACTGCTTTTGTGCTATTGTTTTGAGAACATTATTAAAGACCAGATAACTTAAAGAACATTTGTTCATAACTTTTGTTCAGAAACTTGCCAGAATGTTCTAAGAGCATTTTCTGTTAGCTGGGAAACCATCTGATTTAATTGAATGGAAAAGAGCAGCAGGAACATTCTGCTAAACATCAGCTTTTGTGCTGCACGTTAGAAAAGCATGCAGGCCAAGAAATGACACGATGGGGAGTAAATGATGATTTTTTTTGTCTTATAACACACACATTGAGTCGGACTGTGTTCAGAATCCTGTGATTGTTTGTAAAGTCACACACTCGTGAATGTTAGAGAGCAGTCGCTGACTCACACACACTCACTACATCAGGACACATCACAGACTATATAAAGCTAATTCACATTGAAATCCAAACCATGAAAGAAAATGGCCATTTTTACAGATGATTAATACTTTATGGATCCTTGAAACAAATATGTCAGATTGAGTACAATCCAAACACGTGCATGCATGCTTTAAAATATATATATATATATACTGTATATATCCCTCTGCATCTGAATTACGCCCAAATATGACCTGCTTTAATTTATGATGAATCTAAGCTTCTATAGCACAACACAAACTGAGTTTCCAGAGAGAATATTCTGGAATGTCAGAGCTGGATACTTTAAATTTCATTTGCCGCCACATCAACAAACCAAACGAGCCAGACAGGAAAAAAAAAAGGTCAGGATTTGGCTCGGAAAACCGAACGGATTTGGACAGAAACATCTGGATCCCGGAAGACAGCAGTTACACACACTTACACGCACGAGTGAGGGTACTTACTGGAGGGCATGGTGTAGGTGTCCTCCTCATCTATGATCTCTGCGTAGTCGTCTGTTTCTGCAGGGAGACAGAAGCGGCAGCGGTCAGTCTCTCACACAAACCGGCCAAAACAACGCCCACTCGGTCACTGCACCACCCCAAACACGCAGAGCCTTCCACTACACAAACTAGAGCCAGACAACCAGCCAACACACACACACACACACACACTCAAGTGCACTTCTCTTTTTTAAACTCTCTGAACTCCATCTGAGTGTCTGTCTGACCGGCCAATCAGAGAGCAGCTCTGTGGTCAAGCTTGAGAAAGACGAGAGGAAGGAAGTGACTCTTTCGTCTTCATGCAAAACAGATTAAGTCCAGCATTTCATTTTTTTTTTTTTTTTTTGGGAGAGGTCACTCGATTTTCTAAATAACTGCATCTTTAAAGTGCTCTGAGAGGAATTCAGGGAGCAAAAGAGAATTCAAGTGCACTTAAAGTGAAGAAGACTCATATTTACAACTAAACTACAATCTACGCAAGATTGACTAGATTCCAGTAACTTCCCAAATGCACACAGAGCAGAGAGTTAGTCTGAGGAAAGAAATGAAGATTGCAAGTCAGACATTACCATCTCCACTTAGGTCTTCTGCAGGTCCATGCAAAGAACGGAGAGGAGAAGAGAGGAGGGGAGAAAGGTTAATTCATCAGCAGACATGAAAACACACATTTGTCGTGAATTTGAGGTGGTTAATTGGTGTGTGTGAGCAGCTCCTGCAGTAAAAGTGTTTTGTTCATGCTGTTCTGGGAGTCATTAGTGTGGGTTATATTGAGTTAGACGTGCAGCAGGAATGTGTGGGATGAGATTCAATTGGGACGTGGACACACATCTGCCTGGATTCTTCATTCTCTTACTGATTCGCATGGAAAAATCTCTGATCTTATTTGGAGGCAGGATTATACATCTAATGTAATAAGCAAAAAAAAAAAAAGTAATTAAAATTGCATGAGTCTCACAAAAAGTGTCAAAAGTATTTAATCACTAAATCAATAGAAAGAATAATTTGCATAAAGAAAATTGGCTGTCCTATAATGTAAAATATTTTTGATATATTTGATTTTAATATATATTGTTATATTACACAATTTTAATATATTACATATTCAAATATTATTTTAAACAATGCCATTTTTAATACATTCAAATAATAATAATATTCTATAAATGTAATATATAAGATATTTTTCTTAAATATATACATGCATGTTTTTGTATTTATATTTACATAATACTTATACACAGAACACACACATATTATGTAAACAAAAACTCTTATTTTGGATGCAATTAATCATGATTAATCATTTGACAGCACTAATTTATATATATATATATATATATATATATATATATATATATATATATATATATATATATATATATATATATATATATATATATATAACAATTAAAACAATTTATTATTATATTGTAAAGCAAATTAAGAAAATCCTAAAATAGTTTTTGTTTATGCAAAATACAATTTCTCATAAATCGAGGTTGACCGATATATCGGCTGATTTTTGCCATTTTTTAAATATATATATTATAAAAATTGGCAAATATCATCCGAAATATTGTTTATTATTATTATTATTATTATTATTATTATTATTAATTTAATAAAATCATATCTGCTTTATTTCGGCTATCTGCCCCCTGCTTTCCAAGATATCGGCTTTCAAAAAACACATATCGGTCGACAACTACTCATAAATATATATATTTTTAATTGCAGTGATGAGAAGTTGCTAGGAATTTGTTTATATTGTCATAAATAATTTCATAAATCAAATTAAGCAAATCAAACAAAAAAACTTTTTGTTAGTGCAAATATAATATCATTTGCAGATGTTTAATTGAATTAAAAAATGTAAAAAGCAAAAATAAGCAAAACAATTTTATATAAATTATATATAAATATAAATATTATAACATTCATTATAAATATTATAACTCATTTTACAAATTTTTTTTTTTTTTTTACAAAATCATAAAAGGAATGTGATTTGATTGTCAAGGGGGTAAAATTTTTTACATAATTCAAAATTACATCTACACTTCCAGCTCAATGAAAATAAATGAGACTGATTTGCTGAGCACTGTGAATCTATGGGAAACAGAACATGTGTTTAGGGTGGAGAGCAGGTGAGGGTTAGTGTTGAACCACACACACACACACACACACACACACAGGAACAGCATGTACCCTTAGGAGGAGAATCATGGGAACAGAGGACAAACGGAAGGAGAAAGCGTCGAGCTTTAGCAGCTTTGGTGGGCGTCTGAACCACTGAGTCTTCAGTGAAGAACGACAGATGGAGAGAGAAAGAGAGTGAAGCAAAGCAAGAGAATATGGCAGGAGGAATGGAGACGCAATAAACATATTTATCTTCCAGATCCGTGACACAACATTTCAGCGATCTTTCACTATCAGCTCAATTCACAACAACACTGATCCTCTGACGGCATCTGCAGTTTGCGTTATTTTAGCACTTGACTCACTTAAAGAATTATGCAAATCGGATGCAAATCAGTACAAACACATCTTGAGATGAGTGCAATACCATCAAAAATGAAGCATCTTTGCATTGAGAAGAATGAAAATGACTCCATTTAAATATGCACAGTCTTCAGAAAGGGTTTTAGATTATAGCTTATGCTGAAAGTCTCCAGTGTAAACAGCTTTTAAACAGAAGACACATTCATGAGCATCAAACATCTGAAATACATCTAAATGTGTGCAGATGTCGCAGAAACCAGCCCAACATCTTGAAGACATCAAATAGACAAATTTTAGAGACTTTGTGAAATCGCATTCGCAATGCATTTGAATGTAATATTTTAGAGTGAGACCAATTTTATTTATAAGGATCTATATGATTGGATTGTAAAGGGTTAAGCTTTAATATCACTAGCAGTGTTACTCTATTGGTCATACTCTGGACTGAAAAAAACCTTGAACACTAAGTATTAAACTTCAGATGTAAATCATGCAGCATGTTGCTGCTGTAACTTTCATAAGTGAGCTGACACTGGAAATGATGAAAGTCATTCAGACTTCTGCTGAACAAAGGTCTTGGCATCAGAGTTTGATGTAAACTGCTTTGCAGAGCTGACAGATCCTCAATAAACCTGATGTCAGACGTGTCTCACCTGAAACTGAGATGGCACGAACTCCTGCCCGGATCCCCTCCAGACGTTTCTCATTGTTAGCAAGTCTGTGGAGAAATGATTTCATTAACAAATAAAAAAATTATGTTTTCATGCACACAAGAGAAATGTATCCACTGACTCTTGTGAACATGAGCACTTTTGAATGCCAGTGTTTTTTTGATTCAAGGTGCAAATATGCATGCTATTGCTTACTTTACAATCAAAATGATATTAAAATGTTATATATAAAATGTATATATATATATATATATATATATATATATATATATATATATATATATATATATATATATATAATTTATTAAACAGGACATGAACACCAGTGAAGTGAATTTAAGTCTTACTTTGGAATGGATGGAAGAGCTCTTTCCCCCTCTGTAGGACAGAAAAACACACAGCACCAGCTCATGAATCAAGCAGAAGAACAAACCCAGAACTGCATTTTATACTTTACTACAAGTGGACTTATTTTCAATATACATGTCTTTTTATTTGAGTCTGGCTGAGGCAAACAGCTGTGCTGCTTCGTGCTGAGATTCTCCACTCAATGTGTCCCATTCAAGTTATTTCCGCAGTTTCACTGCCTCTGTGCTCCGAACATCCCACAATGCAGCAGTGTGAGGCAGACGTACCTTTCTGAGGCCTGACGATGAAGGACTGGCTGACGGCGTTGAGCAGGCGACAGTATCCATCGATGAGGTCGGCCATGTTCTCAGCGATGGCGAAGGACGGCGTGCTGATCGTGAGAGGCTACGAGAAAGAAACCAGACTCACAATGAGCCATTATCAGCAACAGCAGCCTCATCATGACCTCAGAATACAACACAGAGCAGCTGCACTGAACAAAAACATGCCCACAACTGAAGAAGACACACTCACTAATGTCCTCAAACATACCCTCAACTGAATAAGACACCCACAAATGCCCTTAAACGCCTACAGCTGAAGACACACCCACAAATGCCCTTAAACACCTACAACTGAAGACACACCCACAAATGCCCTTAAACGCCTACAGCTGAAGACACACCCACGAGTGTCCTTAAACGCCTACAACTGAAGACACACCCACAAATGTCCTTAAACAAGCCTACAACTAAAGACACACCCACAAATGTCCTTAAACGCCTACAGCTGAAGACACACCCACGAATGTCCTTAAACGCCTACAACTGAAGACACACCCACAAATGCCCTTAAACGCCTACAACTGAAGACACACCCACAAATGTCCTTAAACAAGCCTACAACTGAAGACACACCCACGAATGTCCTTAAACGCCTACAACTGAAGACACACCCACGAATGCCCTTAAACGCCTACAACTGAAGACACACCCACAAATGCCCTTAAACGCCTACAACTGAAGACACACCCACAAATGTCCTTAAACGGCTACAACTGCAGACACACCCACAAATTCCCTTAAACAAGCCTACAATTGAAGACACACCCACAAATGTCCTTAAACGCCTACAACTGAAGACACACCCACAAATGCCCTTAAACGCCTACAACTGAAGACACACCCACAAATGCCCTTAAATGCCTACAACTGAAGACACACCCACAAATGTCCTTAAATGCCTACAACGTCCACACCTGAAGAAGACACACTCACTAATGTCCTCAAACATACCCTCAACTGAATAAGACACCCACAAATGCCCTTAAACGCCTACAGCTGAAGACACACCCACAAATGCCCTTAAACGCCTACAACTGAAGACACACCCACAAATGTCCTTAAACGCCTACAACTGAAGACACACCCACAAATGCCCTTAAACGCCTACAGCTGAAGACACACCCACGAATGTCCTTAAACGCCTACAACTGAAGACACACCCACAAATGTCCTTAAACGCCTACAGCTGAAGACACACCCACGAATGTCCTTAAACGCCTACAACTGAAGACACACCCACAAATGCCCTTAAACGCCTACAACTGAAGACACACCCACAAATGTCCTTAAACAAGCCTACAACTGAAGACACACCCACGAATGTCCTTAAACGCCTACAACTGAAGACACACCCACGAATGTCCTTAAACACCTACAACTGAAGACACACCCACAAATGCCCTTAAACGCCTACAACTGAAGACACACCCACAAATGTCCTTAAACGGCTACAACTGCAGACACACCCACAAATGCCCTTAAACAAGCCTACAATTGAAGACACACCCACAAATGTCCTTAAACGCCTACAACTGAAGACACACCCACAAATGCCCTTAAACGCCTACAACTGAAGACACACCCACAAATGCCCTTAAACGCCTACAACTGAAGACACACCCACAAATGTCCTTAAATGCCTACAACGTCCACACCTGAATAAGACACAAACAAATGTATTTAAACACACCTACAGCTGAATAAGACACACCCACAAATGCCCTTAAACACGCCCACAACACTGCTTCCTTTGACTCCAGCTGTCATTATGCTGTCTAGATTAAATGTGATGAAATAAAATAATTATAAACACACAAGACTTGGTTATATTTTGTTGTGTAATTTTGTTATGTGCTTTGTTATTTTATTAGTTTTTGTACTTCTTTTTAGCTTTCATTTATTTTAATTTCTGCTTTAGTAATTTTAGTACTTAATTTCTTTTTTATACCCAGTTCAGTTGACAAAGCAACATTTCTTTTTTTTTTTTATATCTATATTTTTTATTTTAATTTTAATGTTATTGCCAAGTTGATTAGTTTGGTAATTTCTATTAGTAGTTATAATATCACTTTATAATAAATAATACAATTTATTATTCCATTTATTCATAAAATGTAAATTTTTTCAACTTCAACTTTTTTTTTTTTCAGTTTCTAAATTTTTTTTTTTAATCTAGTATTTATATTGTGTTTTATTTCACCTACATTTCAAATGACCAAAAACATTTTAGTTTCAGTGAGTAAAACAGCAATAGTTTAAGTCTAGCGAATCCTCCACAGCGTCTAAATCCGGGTAAAAATGGCGCCTAAAAGACAGACAATCAAGAAAGACAAAAAAAAAAGACTGACAAAGTACAGACAAAGACGCCAAAACCCAAAATAACAGTGATGGACTGAAATTATATCGCCGTCAGCGCAGGGTTGAGCTGGATTTACACCCTCCTGAGTCACACATCTTGAACTAAACACTAGATCCTACAATCACAACATCATCTGCATTTCATTAACTTCTGAGCTGAAACTCCAGCGGTTTTTTTTTTTCAGAGAAGCACGGCTGATCATGATCTTTAAACTGCAGTGTGATGTACCTCTGGGGCTCCTGCCACGTCCAGCTGTAAGACGCCCTTCCTCTCCTTCTCCTCCACGCAGGAGTAATGGATGCTCTGCACCTGGGTGAAGTTGGCCAGATGTGTCGGCTGGAAGAAAACAGAGACCCATTAATCATCCATCACACCACAGAGAGACTAATGGCACAGATAAGCTTTAAAACTAAGACATTTCTCCTTCAAACTTCAAAAATGAGCCAATCAGCAAACAAGAACTCTTTTAGTTTAGTTTCAGTTAGGATTTTGGACCAATGAGATTTCACTGTGGGCGGAGCTACTCATAAATAGAACCAAGCAACTGAACAAAACAACTGGGATTAAGGTGATGTCCGGTGATGTAAGCATGTGTTACCGTGGATCCCTTGTCTGTCAGGTAACTGATTCCCTCCTCTGGACCGATAGCGAGATCCACTTGTATGACCCAACTCGACTGAGACGGACAGAGAGAGAGGATTTAAGATACAAGAGCATTTAAAAACACTGAATTAAGAGTTAAGCATAAAACAATAAATCGTTGCATGGTCAAAAGATGCTTATTTTTTTAAAAAGGCTCTCTAATTTGAACTAGAAATATTGCTTTTATTATAACACCAAAATGAAAATATGCCAAACAAACCATGATATAATATATAATGTATACTATAGCTTGGATTCATGAGAAGTCTCTTCCGCTCACTATTAAAAATACAATAAAAACATTAAATTTTTAAATATTATTACAATTTCAAATAACTATTTTCTATTCGAATTTATGTTAAACTGTAATTTATTTCTGTGATGTGCAGCTGTATTTTCAGCATCATTCCTCCAGGCTTCAGTGTCACATGATCTTCAGAAATCAGTCTGATATGATGCTTTACTGCTCAAGGAACATTTCTGATTATAATCAAATGCTGAAAACAGTCGTGCTGCTTCATATTATTATGGAAAACGTGACTGATTTAAATTTTCAGGAAACTTTGAACAGCATTTATTTGAAATAGGATTATTTTTAATGTCACTTTTGATAGATTTAATGCATCACTGCTGAATGAAACTATTTATTTCCTTCAAAGGGTAATCTTACTGAACATTTGAATAGTAACATAGTATGCAGTATTAATGACCAGTAAATCATAT
The DNA here is from genome assembly GCF_023724105.1 of Carassius gibelio. NCBI lineage: Eukaryota > Metazoa > Chordata > Actinopteri > Cypriniformes > Cyprinidae > Carassius > Carassius gibelio. The sequence goes on along the minus strand of NC_068389.1, from coordinate 26,670,171 downwards.
TCTTGGTCATGTGATCCTTCACTCTGAACCCTAAGTGTCAGTAAACATACTTGACCACCAGGGGGCAGTAAAGTCCAGTGACTCCCCACAGCAGCGGTGACCCAACTTACCCCCAGAGCACATCGGAAGCACTCTTTGTCGAATCTGTAGACGGGTGCCAGGATCTCAAAGAACTTCATTATGCTCTGCTCGTCGTTCAGGTTGGCGAACTGTTTAAACGTCTGTTGGATCTGTTTCCTCAGCGTTTTGGCCTGAAACACAGAGAGAAAGCCAGCGTCACACTTCACACACTGATTACAAACACCAGCAGAGAGGGTTTTAGGTCAAGACATATCCAGTTTATTTGTACAGCGCTTTTCACCAAACATAAAACTGAAACCATTTCAGAAAATGTCACTTATTTCAGTCAATTGCTAAGAAAACGTTTCTCGTTTTTATTTAACGATATACACATATACATATACATATACATATATATATATATATAAATAAAAACTTATATAGTATCTCAGTGCTACTAAAATGACACTGTTCCAATGCAGCTTTACAGAAAATCATGATGTTAATGTTTATAATATCTTAATATCTTCATGCCTTAAAGTCGCATTTAGCAGATTAGATGTTAGAGATTCGTGAATTATAAATACACTGGATTTTTTCATGTTCTGAAGAATGAGCAATAGTAACAGTGATGGTTTTCTAGGCAAACACAATAAATGCTTTATGCTACAGTAAAATCATAACAGGGAGCGTTGATAACAATGAGGAAATGTTCTCTTATTACACGTAAAATCACTGACAGTACAAAAATTAATTATTAAACCTAGTTGATCATTAATAATATTAATCCTAAAGACGTACATCAGACAAAAGCTGATTTAAAATTAAAAGAAAAATGATTTAAAATAGAATAATAAAATAAAGAAAGAAAGAACAGCAACAACAATAACAATAATAAAGAAAAAACAACAATTATATAGTTATAAATATATAAATTATGGTTTCTCCTAATTTGTCTTAAATGATTATTGTTGTCATTTTATGCCATAATGTCATTTCAAAACCATTAAACATGAAGACGTTTAGATGAAAATCAATGAATCGTGAAATGGAGGCTGCCGAGCTAAAATGTTTTTTAAAATTACCATATCGTAAAAATATGACTTGTGCACTATAATCTTTATAAGTCTTCAGATATTATATTGTAGTTTTGATCCTCTTAAGCAGCAAATTAGCATATTATTCTGATTTCTGTAGATCATGTGACACTGTAGACTGGAGGAATGGTGCTGAAAATACAGCAGTGCGTCACAGAAATAAATTACATTTTAATATATATTAACATAGAAAATATTTATTTTAAATAGTAATAATATTTCACAATTTTACTGTATTTTTAATCAAATAAATATCCTTGTATAGTAAACAGCAGCTCATCAAGAAGTTTCCTTTTTTTGCTCCAGCTAAAGACACGACAGAAAGATGAGTAAATAATGACGGGATATTTAATGTTTTGGCTGAACTTTCCCTTTAATAAACCCCTTATGCTGTGAAAACAAACTTTATAGTTATTAAAAGGATGAGATGTGAGCTGGATGTGGTCAGTGACAGATGACTCAACCTGGTTTCTCTTCTAACACTGATGCTGAAACTCTAGAAGAGCACAGATTAATGTTAGATTGGGTTCTTGAACAACATCACAGCTGAGCGAGGCGGTGGAGGATGGGCCAATTTAACGCCTCTGTCCCGCCCACGTGCACACGCTTGTTTACGGGTGACCCTCAGGGTCAGAGGACAACCCCTCTGTTTTACTGAGCATCTGTCTGCAGGGGTCTCAGTCCGGGAACACACTGACACCATCAGCTTACAAGATAAGAATAACTACAATTCTATACTTTTATATATTATATACTTTAAATTATATAATCATACTAAAGTAAAAATTAATACAAATGAATAGAAATAAAATGTAAATAATAAAAACTAACAAAAAAGACAAATGCACATAACAAAATTAAGATTTTTTTTTACAATTAAAATAAAAAGTATGCTGATAAATATTTATAAATAATTTTAAAACTAATGAAAATGACAAATTAAAAAGAAAACAGTATAAACAAAATTAAAAAGTGAAATATTAATACTTATAATAAAAAAAACAAAAAATGCCAAAAGCACATAAATAAAAAATTAAAAGAAAATATACAAAAAATGCAATATTAATTAATACCAATAAACAAAAAAACTAACTATAATAGCAAAAGCACATAGTATAAAAATAAGTAAAATTACAATGAAAATAGAAAAAAAGAAAAATAATGTAAAAATGCAAATAAATGTTTATAAATAACTGAAAAACCACAAAAGCAAATAACAAAATTACAAAAGCTTTAAAATTAAAAAGGTAATTAATAATTATAAAAAAGTGCATATAACCAATGACAAAAATTTTTACTAAAAATGTAACAATCTATATATATATACACATATATATACATATATATTATATATACAAAAAAACTAAC